>NW_023994345.1:70000-102500 GCF_015586225.1 Lucilia sericata | reverse complement strand
TGTAGTGATTCTTTTTCCTTATAACACTAATTTATTTCTTGTTTGTTTTCCACTTTTTTTCTCCACTACTCTGTGTATTTTCGCTTTCATATTTATTCAGATGAATATTATTACTTACAGTTCTTTTAAATACGCTTTATGTAGTTAATTTTAATATCAGTATTTCTCTCTTTTAAATGCAACCCACGTTTGTCAGCCAACAAACAGCAAAGTAGTTTGATCTTGATATCACAAGTATAGTGGTATCATATTCACTTTTGGCCACCATGTACGAGTGTGATCTGTGGGTATCATGTTCACAACTTGCACACAAGAACAAGGAGCAGCTACTGTTAGTTGTTCTTTTTATCTTATTATTATTATTTTTTGCACAATTATGCTGGTCTTTGACTTTTTATTTAAAAAGAAGAGTAAAACAAAATTATAATAAAAAACGACATGATTTGTTGATTTCTTATTAAAAGTTTTTTTTTTATATATACATACATATTTTTTATAGAGTACTAAGTGTAAGTGAGGTCTCTACCCTTATTTATGAACGATATAAGTATATGAAAGTAGGAACATGATCTACATACAGCTCATTTAACTGTGGGCTCTCTAAGTACTAAGTATCATTTACTAAAAGTACGACAGCGCCAAACATGACAACCTTTTCTGGCTTTGGGGCGTATGCCAATATGACATTATCGTCATTTGTTGTCGTTTTTACGCAATAACGGCATTGTTAAATGCTTACAGATCCTCCAGGAACAAAGAAAAAAAAAACGAACAGATTATTATGTCATGTTTTGGTTTTTTCAATTTTTGACAAACAAAACCTTTGATTCTACGTATTTCTACCTCTTTTCTCTTTAATGAATTATTACTGTTAGCAATAAGGAACTTGTGACTACTGAGTGGTTGTCCGCCTTTGCTTTTTATTGATCGTTAGCTTTTACATACGTTTTACGTATTCATGGTGGTTGTTTAGTTATAGTAATTAGCAAGATCGTTTGCTTTGCATTTTAACTTCCTTGATTAAAAAAAGAATGTTGTATCTTAAGGAATTCCCCTATTCTACAATTACTTGTGACTGTTTTCTTTGCACTAGAGGGCTTGCTAAATTGGTAATTTATTGTTTTTAATAAAGTTAATTTCTTAATTTGTATGTTAATGCTATTACAAATTTTAAGTTAATATTGAAAATAAATATTCTTCTGTTTGTATTTTAAAATGCTAAAGTTTTCTGAGAATATTATGACACTTGTTGTAAATTACGATTTGTCATACTTTGTGGTGTTTGGGGTGGAGATGTTATTAAACTTGATTACTTTTCATTGAAAACGTGAGAAAAGATCAAAAATCAAAGTGCAAAGAAACGAAAAGAGTAACTTGCGATCAATGTTATTTCTTAATTTAACTTAGTTTTAAATTCTTCTTGAGGACTGAAAGATCTAAAAGTTTACGCTAATTATTCATATTTCTTATAAACTTTAGAGATTACAAAAAAGTTAGATGTATAGTGATCGGTTTTCGGATCGTAGATAAAAATATCATACTTTTTCATTGTTTTAAGAATCGTTTACATGAAAATAATACATGAATTAATAATTCAATAGATTTATCTGTAAAACAGAGTGTAAACATTCTGATGATTCCATTTACTTCAATAGAAATAAGTAAGAATCCTTTACTTCAAACGATCTTGGTGAGTTCTGATCTTTCAATCATAAGATGTTTAGAAATATGTGAGGATCAATAAGTCAAGGGATCTTGTAATTGCAGTAGTCTGATAGAAGGAAATTTCATTAGACAATCGATGAGTATGCAAGAAGTTTGAGAGTTTAGGACTGAGGAAAGAAAATTGTAAAATTTCACCCCGATCGAAAGACATCGATTTCGAAAGTTGGTTCACTTGACATATACTGAACAGTATAAATGAGTTATTAGGAACAACATGCCAAAGTTGTGCTAGAATCTCATCATTTCGATTTTTCAATTAAAAGATATCGGAAATCGTTCAAATGTCTTTCGCGGAAGTTCTAATTCGAGCACACAAAACAGTCAAAATATTAGATATTTCATTAGCCTTTATACATTGTAAACTTTGTGGCATAGATCAGGTTGAAAAAGGTTAAAGAGGTTTCAGTCAGGGAACGTCAAAAATAGAATGCATCGTTCTTAATGAAAATCCCTTTTAAAACCGACCCTAGAGAATTAAATAAAGTTTTGTTAGTTATAATAGTCCATATGTATTTCCAATCAAGGTGGTCCATCTAACTTTGTAAACCTATAAGGATGTTCTGAGATTTTTACCTTTTAGACTAGTAGTTTACCAAGAAACTAAACTATTTGTTTAACTTATATAACACATTATTTTATATAGATATTAGGATCCGCTCAATAACCACACATTCCCTTATCAAAGCCTAAAAGCCATTCAATTTAATAGACAAAATTATGACACGCATATTTCCAAGAAAGCCTTCCCACCATAAAATGTGTTAAAACTAAGCTGCACGTGTGTATATGGTTGTTCTTTTATCAACAATTAAATAAACTACTAAATCCTTCATTAACTTTTAGGCTTAAAAACTCACCCTCTTTTCCTATAAAATGGTAACTTTTTAACTGGCACGCGTTTCAACAGAAACAAAGTAAACTGCAGAAAAGGAAAATAAAATAAACGGTATCCTTACATACATACATATAAAACCAGGAACCTACACATACACTGATACATATAGACCTGGGCTCAACAAGCAATACCTAGAGAAAGAAACGTAAGCCAAAAATAAGGGTTCCAACCAACAATAATATTATGTAAAACTAAGCCTGCGCAATAGTTTTTATAACCAAGAAATGTTATTAAATAAAAAAAATTTTAAAGAAAACAACTTTTTAAGGAAACACCGGGCCTTTTTTATTGTTTCGATTTATTTATTTATATTTTGGCTAAGAAAAGTATAAAAATTGTTTTGTTGTCGTTATAAGGATGGAAGGATGGTGTTGTTGTTGTTTTTATTTTTTTTCAATATTTCATTCTGAAACAGAAATCCTTAAACAAAACAAAATACCAAGGGAAAGGACAGACGAAGAAAAATAAGTCTTTGATATAAAATAATATAACCTGAGGTTCAGTTATTCACGATCCTCCTCTGCCTTATGTGTGTGAGAGTGCGTGCGTCAATGTGTTGGTGTCTATAAGAGCGCGCGCCTGCGTTTTTTGGTTGCATTTGATTGCAGCTGCGCATCTGCTCCTAACATTTTCAAAGATAAACCAACCAACCAATACTCAAATAGCATTTATCCCAAAATAAAATAATACATATTGGTAGTTATTCTCCTTACTGCTGATCAGTTAACTTTATTTGCTTTCTCCCTTATTCCAATGTCTTTTTCTTAGATGTTTGTTTTTGATAAGTTTTGTTCATAATGTTGTACTATACTCTACTACTAAATCCAAATTATTTTCCAAATAAAATTATTTTGTTATAAAAATGTCTTATTCTTCATTATTTCACAAAATATTGTTAAAATGTCATTTCATTAAAGATTAATTTGTTTATTGCATGCTTTTTTTTTTTCTCAGATCTTTCGTTTACCTTAAAACGCCTCTTTTTTTAATTTTCTGCTTAAAATTAGACCACAATAAATGTGTCATGTTTGACCTGTTGACTTGGCGACATATTAATTTGTAGTTGTGATCATTTATTGAAGATCATTTGAAGATTATGTGTTAGTGATAATGTCAAGTAAATTGAAATGACAGTTTTAGTGTATTTTGTAAGGTAAATATTTGGATAACAAGAGTAAAGATGTGTTTAAATATTTTTACTAAAAATTTTCTAAGAATAATAAATTTTGATTAGTGGGATGTACTTGAGACAAATAGGCTTAATTTCTATTATTTTGGATAATTTTCATTTCAAAACCAGCTTCATACAAATTTAAACATACTGGACACAAATTCGCAAAATAATTAAAAACTTCCTAGTGGTTTTCGAGTTTTCGATTTTGCATCAAAACTTGCTTTTTAATAGTTTGTACGCCATTGAATTGCTCAAAATAAATGATTTTTTGATATTGAATCAAAATAAAATTTTAATTACATTGGTTGTAAAAATTTTTTAAATAATTTTGCAAATAATACAATATTTTAAATTCTAATTAAGAATGTAGTTTAGAGATATGGCACTAGAAAAATATTGTAGAAGATAAAATTAAAAACTATTCCGAACTAGCGAACTTAAATATAGTGCCGATATATCGAAATCCAAGTCTACATGTTTTTCGGTTTAATTTTTCTTCTTTCACTTAAAAATCAGTATATTTTTTAATGTTGAGAATTTATAGAATAAATTAAACATAAACACTTTTCATCTGAACTGCCTTAAAATCTAAATCCGCCTTAAAAACTGGTAAATCAGAATTAATTCTCTAATTCTATTTTTTTAACTGAGTTATCTTTTAAAAAAATCACCTCCATTCTTATATTAATGAGGTTCCAACCTTTTAGTTGATATCCACATTGGGGTCATATATTTTTTATATCAAATATTATTTTTTTGAAAAATTTTTAAAAATAAATGTGAAAAAATGAAAACTCGATTTTCATCTGTAGAGTCTCAACTTTCACGTATACATAGATCGTTGCATGGTGTAATCCGCAGATTATAGCTTTCTGATGATACATAGATAATAAATCATTCCATGTAATATAATTATATAGTTCCCTGATGAATTTAATGAATAAGTTTTGTTTGAATTCGTTCCTGTGTTATATCTTTAACGAAATAAATATGAGCAACGGGTCATGTATGGACCGAGATCTTCAGAATTCCAGAAAGTTCTTAATTATAAGTTCCCAGCAAAAAATAATTGATGTCATACTTTACAAACTAAATCTTAATCACATCTTAAAATGCGATTACATATTTTTCACTTTTATAAACCAAATATTTCCTTACAAATGAAACCCCAGTTAAAAGTGAGGAAAGAGATGTGGAAAAGTCATTACAAATAACATTTTTGAAGTACATCAGATTTGGTGAAAGAGTAGTGAAATTTACATAAGCGTGTCATTAAGAGAATGTGTTTTATTTTTGACATCCAAATATCGGATTTTTACTGCTTCTAAAAATAAGATTAGATGTAGTTCAAAGTTGACAAAAATGAACAACATCCCACCAATGACACGCTAATGTAAAATTCATAGGTTTTACACCCGAATTTGAAGCACTTCGGGTTACTAGTTGTGATGAAAATTCTACATCTTTTTCCACACTTTTTTTGCTGGGTTAATTATTAACAAATTTTTTTTTGTCAAATTTCTCTTAAACTTTGATTTTTAAACGATTTATTTACAAATAAGTTTTTTCTTTATAAAGATTTATATAAATAGTAATAGGGTTAATTATGGACCTACTTTGTCTATTATCAGTACCAAGCAAACTGAATCAATTGAGATAATTGTAGATATTTTTTGGATCGTCCTAGAATATAATAAGAATTTATAATATTTACATTGATGTGTCTGCGATTAATATTTCGATTTAAAATAACTTTCTTTCATTCAATTGGTAATGGAAGTAATTAATCGACGGAATGCATCCTCTTGGAACGTAATTATACGTAATATAAAGCTTCCTTTAAATGAATTTAAACAATTTTTTAAAAGAAAATAGCCGTTTGTTTAATGTTTATCTTATTGGTTCAAATCACAAGACCTGATCTACATATTTTTTTCATTCGATCCTCATCCACTTTTGACACACAAAAACGCTGCCTGTGCTTGAAACTTTTTACCTTCAAATACCATATTCAAAAAGCCTTAGTCCTTATCTATAAATGTTTCAAATTTCAAAGAAATCTATCCAGCCATTCAAAAGTTACATACATTTTTATATATAATTAATTTTATAAACATCTCTCTACTACGAATTCCCATTTTCATGATATCCCCTTTTTTTTGAAGCAAAGCTTTAAAATATGGCAACGCTACTTCTAATAAGATAATGTGCAAATAAATTTTGAGTAAAAGTTTAGTGTGTCAGTAACTTTTGTCCAGTGCGTATTGTTCTTAGTGAAGTGCAGTGAGTTTTTTTATTAAAATGTTTTAAAATTAACAACAACAACTACAAATTTATTAACAAACAACAGATTTATTGTTTATTAAGGTATTTATATAAATTTTAATAATTTTTCATTAATAATATGTTTTAAAATTAGGATTTTCTTCAATAAAACAAAGCAACTCTGTTGACAGAGCTTTAAAGTATTTTGCTGCTCTGCCTAGCAGAGTCTGTTTAACAAATGCTGTTATCCATAGCAGCATTTTAGTCATAACAGCGCTGTTTTGCATTGCTTTTGTTATAAAATTATTAACAAAGTCTAAATTTATAAATATTAGTATTTAATAAATAAAAATCTTTCAAATTAGGATTTTCATTAACAAATCAAAGCAGCGTTGCTGGCAGAGCAATCATGGGAGTGTTTTGTAGCTCTGCTGGCAGAGATTGTTTAACAGACTTTTTCATGCATAGCTGTTAGAAGATTTTGCATTTTTTTGCAATTTTTATGGGTACATAGTACATACATACATACATACATACAAATGTATGTATGTACAATGTACATTCATATATGATTTACTTTGTTAATACTTACATACATGAATGTAGAATTTGAAGGCAAAAATGAGTTAAATTGTTACTAACGAAACCGTAAACATTTTTGTTGTTGTTTTTAATGCGAAAATTTTGTTGTTGCTTTTTGATTTCAATAGAAGAAAATAAGGCGGAATTTTATGTTGGGTTTGTGTATTAGTAGTGTGAGGCAAATATGGTTAAATAATAAGCAAATATTAATGTAGTTACATACATATGTACCTAATGTATGTATGTACCTGTCTCATTATTAGTTCAAATAATTAAATCAATCCTTATTACTTTTATTGTTAATAGATATACATTTAACATTTATTTGTTGGAATTTTTCTTGGGAAAATGTTATTAATCTCATGTTCTTAATTTAATCTAAATTTTTTATATTTTTTTGGTGAAATTTTCGAACTGAATTAAACAATTATTTTTTTATCAGAGGTGTAGATATAAACAAATTTTGTATGTAATTTTTTTATAAACTTTGCATAAAATAAAATGGAGTATATTAATAAAAATTTTAATAATTTAATTTAAGAATATTTAAAAAATACAACTTTTTTAATTCAGTTTTTTAACTTCGATTTTCTTTTATAATAAAATCCCAAATTCTATACATATGTAAATGCCCAAATTATATAACCCCCTTTGTTTACATATTCATACCCTACACCACTTTAGTGGGGAGGGTATATTGGATTTGTGCTGATGTTTGTAACATACAAAAATATTCGTCCTAGACCCACCTTAAATTATACCAATCGGCTTAGAATTGTTTTCTGAGTCGATTAAGCTATGTCCGTCCGTCCGTCTGGCTGTCCATGTAAACCTTGTGCGCAAGGTACAGGTCGCAATTTTCAAGATAATTGGAAGAAATTTGGCACGCACGTTTTATTTGACCCAAGGACGAAACCTATTGAAAATGGTTAAAATCGATCCATTATTTCACCTAGCCCCCATAGAACAGCACCCCCCGAAATGGGCTTCTGAGCTCATAATTACGTTACATATACAGATATATCGATAAAATACGGCACAACTAAGTTTTATAGAAGTCTTGATGACCCTGCCAAATTTCATAAAGATCGGGCCCCATTTAACCCTAGCTCCCATACAAAGTCCCCTTCAGAAAATTACTTGAATGTCCCAAATTAACTTATAAACACAAATATCGCGATGAAATTCAGCACAATAAAATATTATGTAAATATAAATATATTCACAAAATTTTATCGGGCTTGGTCCATATTTGCCCCTAGCCCCATATAAAGCCTCTTTCAGAAAATTAGTTTTTCATCCATAAATAGCTTAAATGTATCGGAACAAGGGAATATTTAAGATAAATGGTATATTATGAAAAATAAATCACATTTAATATTCATAACTGGTGTAGGGTATCATATGGTCGGCCACGCCCGACTATACTTTCTTACTTGTTTTTTTTTTTAATTTGTTTACATTTCTAATAATATTTGATGTAATTGAAACTATACCAATTACATCTTCACATAACATTATGTACATATTGGGCATTTCAAAAATTTTCGAAAAGGATTTGCACCTTACCCTCTCCGATTTTTTTTTATAAAACTTGGTACATATGTACATTCTTTGTACAAATACAAAGATTGAAGTTCTGCAAAACTTCAAAATTTAGATTATATCGAGGATCAAAGTTTATATTTTTTAAGATTTGGATAATTAATATAACAAAAAAAGTTCTTCAGTCAGAGATATCTTAAAAAAGTTATGTTCCATTTTCTTAAAAAAAATAGTTTATGCAGTAATGAATTAAATATTAACGGCTGTATTTATAAAAACTTATTTTAGGTTTATTAAACAATTTTAGGCAAAATTCAGGAAAATCGTATTTATAAACGTGAAATAGCTTAAAACACCTTCAATAAACCATTGACAATTAGAAGAATTTTATTGTAGGCTCGACCCTTCTTTAAGCCAACAATAACTTGATTTTTAACAATTTTTTCTCAGATAAGGATTTTTCCGGTAATTTTAGGTTGATTGCGAAAAGTAATTATGGTTTCTTTTAAAATAAAATCTAAAAATTCTAATTTTAACGTTTACAAATTTGTAAATAAAATCATAGAAAATTTTTAAACGCTTATATTTTGAGGAAAAAACTCAAATCTAGGCATTATTGGATTAATGCATGAATATTTGACAATATTCCAATTGTCCAGCACTATTTTTAGGCAATTTGGAAATGCCCGTCTGTCAACCAAATGATGGACAAAATCATTTGATTTGGCTTTTTCAAAGTTTGTTGGTTAAATATAATGCCATAAAGTAATTAACCATGTAAATTATATTGATTAGTGTTATACTAATGCAAAATATATTCGCCGGCATTAAAATTAGTCAAATATCAAAGAAACTTATCAATATTTGCAAAAATTTATCAAAAATTACAAGGAAAATAAGTAAAAATAAGAAAATGTGTCATAGTGATGTATATTTTGTCGCAAAATATCCGTTATTCGGATACTTTTAATAATAATTAGAAATTATATGTTATATTTATACATCTGAACTAAATAGACATTTATTAAAGCCATATATATATATATATTTATTTTTCTTAAAAGTTTGTTTTTATTGTCAAAAATCTATTATAAACAAAAATATGAAATTAAGAAAACCGAATCAACGAATATTTTATCCTAATTGTACGCAACACTAACACATAAAATGACAGCCATATTGTACAGTGCTGCCAACTTAAACATAAATCAGCACAATAGTTAATATACGTTTATTATTTGTTTATAAATATCATAATTTTATTAATGGTTTTTAAGGCTAAAGTGTGCTTTAACTATTGAGTGCATTAAAAGCAAAATAAGATTTTTTTATAAATACAAGCGTAAAAGTTTACAATGGGGGGATCTGAAGCAAATAAACCTTTAGTGAAATAACCCAAATCATTTCCATATAAAATTCAAAATTTATAATTTTTTTGTTAATGAACAATTTATTTTTTGTTTAAAATTTATATATTTTTTTGCGTTCATCAAGAAATAAAATTATAAATTTTGAAATTTTTAATAAAATGATGTGGTTTATTTTACTCAAAGTCCACTTTCTTGAGTTCCACTCAGTATCACAATCTGATTTTTTTCAATTTGTTTATGACACTATAAGGAGTTAATGAGAACCAATAAAAGGGGGCTTTTTGGTACTTTTTCGTTCTTTAAAGGGTAATTTTTAAATTTTCTATAATATTAAATCTAGATTCTAGAAACGTGAAATCAAACATGTAGTGCCTCGAATAAGTGAGAACCAATAAAAGGGGACTTTTTGGCACTTCAGTAGGTATTTTTTGAATTTTCTATAATATTGAACCTAGAAACATTGAAACTATTGAACTTAGAAACTTAGGTATGTTTTCGTACCTCAACTGATACTTTTTGATATTTGTTAAATATTGAATATATAAACATTGAATGAAAACTTATAAAAAGAGGCTTTCTGGTACTATTTGTTCTTTTAGTATTACTTTTTGAATTTTCTATATTATTGAAACTAAAAACATAAAATTGGACACACAGCTTCCTGAATGTATAAAAATCTGTATGAGAGGAATTTCTGAAAATTTAACATGCTCCATCCTTATTTAACTAAGATCTATAAAAAGGGACTTTCTCTTACATTTTCGTTCTCCAACTGATATTTTTTTTGAATTTCCTGTAATATTGAGACTAAAATCAATCATTATTGATTGAAAATTTCTAAAATACAACCGTTTAGGCTGTGTGATAATGAATCAGTCAGTGAGTCAGTAACGTGAGAATTTTATATATATATACATATATATTGAACCTAGGAACCTGTATGAAAATCTATGAAAGGGGACTTTTTGATATTGCAGATATACCTTAATGTATATTGGACTGACTGAAAATTTACAATAATTTTTATTTTATTTCATTACGATGAGGGTAGCGAAGCACACAGGGTATAGCTAGTAATACTATATTTTAACAAAAGTATTTTTAATTAAGGTCTAAATCACTAAAAATCGGAATAATATCTTATTTAGTAAATGGTATATTTTATTCAAATTTAATGATAATAAAATCCAAGACATAACGAGTTTTGAAATTTTGGGGAAATTTAAATTTCGTATGTAAGTATGTATGTATGTAAAGAATGTGTGTACCGGATTTCCTGAAAATCAAAGAGGGAGAGACTTTTTTTGAAATTTTTTGAAATTACCCAATTGCAAACTTTTAAGAATTTTGTTTATAAAATTAAACGTTTTTAGAAAATCACTATGTGATTTATGGACAATAAATAAGGGAATGAAATAGTAAAAAAAATAGCTCAATATCTAACCGATTTAAAATTAGTTTTAGAACTAAATAAGCTCTTTTAAAATAAAAAATACCCCTTAACTTAAAATTTATTTTGTATAAATTGATTTAACTGCAGTTTAAAAAATAACAACTTGAAAAAATTCTCACCAAAATCCTTAAACTTGAAACATGATATCATTGAACTTCAAAACGAATGATAAGCTTCCTGATGGAAATTTAACTAAAGAAAAGAAAACACAACATTGCCATTGAAAATAAATTTACAAGTTAAAACAATAATTCATTAATAAAAAAATAAAGCATGAATGAAAAAACCAACTTATATGCCTTCATATATTTCTGCATGATCAACTTAAAGTTAAATACAGGAGAGGAATAAGAAAATAATCTTAAAGAATTTAGAGCCAAGTACAGATACAATACTATATAGTTGCAAAACTACAAAATATGAAGTAAATGGGGGGAAGATCCTAAAAAAATAAGAAGTATTGACCCTTAACCAATGTTGCTAATAACACTACACTTTAACTGTCTTTTTCCCTCAACATAAATGTCTGTTTAGTGGCAGACTACTAAAGAACTGAAAGACTTTGGCATTCATTCAATCCCTCCATCCATCTTGCATTCTCTTGCTATTTCACCATAGCTGTAGTTGTTGTTGTTGTCTACAAAATGTTTCTTCAGTGTTGCAAGTGTCGGATACATTTTAACAATAAAATATCATAATTGTCCTCAGGTCATAATATTTGGTTTGCAGTTTATAATATTTTATTTATTTTTTCTTTCTTTTTTACTATATAAATATGTTTGTTGTTGCAGTATTGATGTTTCTCTTCGTATTGTATTGTTGCATAAAGAATCAGGCGTTTAAGCTCTTAAAACTAAAGCGTTTTTTTTTGTCGCTCACTCATTCACTTCATTCGTTCAGTTTTAAGGCTGTTGTTGAGTAGTTTTGTTTTCGCGAATTCATTGATGCAGGCGAGTGTGTGAATGTGCTTAAAGAATAGACTTAACATTAAATCCTCAAAAGATTGATGTTAACGGGAAATGTGTGTATGGATTATATTCATACATAAATACGTTAAGTTCAATATTCATACATACATACGTATACTATAGTTATACATTCAGTTGTGGGACATCAATTTTGTTGTAGTATTTCCTGGCTAGGTATTTTGTTGCAGAGTCGTTTACGGCTTTTGTATACTCTACTTTGGTGTTAGTATTTCTTTTCGGGAAATTGTATTATTATTAAATTGTTTTTAAAAATTGTTTCACTCATAACAAAAATTTAATTATTTATAACAAAATTGTCTACAACTTTATTATCAGTAATATTCATTCAAGAGATATGAAAATCTCTTACAAATGTCTTACTTCCTTTATATGCATGGGTACGTGTTTGGACTTGATTCAACAAGATTAGAATTAGGGTGATCGACTCGATTTTTCAACCGGGTTTTTCTGCTTTACCAGTGTCGGTTTTTTCTTAATGTTGATTTTTCGAATATCGAATAACCCGGTTTTTTCACTTTTTAAAAACCGGTTTCGGATACTTTTATTTGCTTTGTATTCAAAGATTATTTAAATGAAATTTTTAAGTAAATAATAATACAGCTAAATTTTAAAAATATTTGAGTCGAGGAACTAGCGTATATTTTTCTAAAGCTCCTTTGGTTAAACTTTTTTGATTTTCCTAATTAATTAAAAAAATTTATTTGTAAAATTGATAACTGTTTGATAAAATTTTATCAATCTTAAGATTATATTCCAATTACAATAATTAATTTACGGCTGAAAATTTATGGAAGTGTTGGAATGCCTATGCAAATTTTCTAAACAGGGCTTTTAAAATAAGCTAGGATTTCATAGTACCTTATGTTTAACAGAAGTGTCCCACTTTTTTCCTAATTTTTTTTATATTAATGAAATAATGTAAATCAGACTACTAGATCTACAGTTATAATCTTTTAAACTGTTAAAAATCATTTCGGGCCATGTTTTATTAATCAAATTTAAACATAAACATTAAGTTTTTCAAATTAAAATATATTTTTTTATTTATAATGAAAAACCGGTTAACCGGTTTTTTCTGAATTTGAAAAATATCAACCGGTTTTTTTTTAAATGTCAACTATTCGAACTATTCGAAAACCGGTTTTTGGAAAATGTCGAATAATCGATCACCCTAATTAGAATTCTTGAAACAAGAACATTAAAGATCAATTCAAGTACTGATGTAGGCTTTAATCAGTTCTTATTACAAGAACTTGCCGATATCAAAGTGATACTTGCCTGAACTACATACATATTTTATTTCGTTTCTGAAAAAACCTTACTTAACATACTAGTGACATCGCTCAGGATATATTAAAGTATAGCTTTCTCATTTTTTTAAAAGTATGAACTACATATTAATGTTAAATTTAGATAAAATAATGCAAATTTAGATAAAATTTTAGCCCTTTTATTGATCATTTTGAAATAAGTAGGACTTATTTTGACATCAAGTTTTAATTTTGAACAACGCTGTAATGCCAACTGTTTTAGTTTTCAAAACATTTTCAAGTCGCCTCGTTGAATTTCTACCAAATCAGGGTCTTAATATTAAGAAAAAAATGTTTAGTTTTAATATGTATTGAAAATTAGCATTGTCGTTCCATGATATCATCTAGCTCCCATATAAGGTTGACGTCATAAAATGGCTATAGCGCTCATAGCTTAAAAAGGCAAATACAGCGATGAAATTCGAACAAGTTTTATAAAAGCCGAAACGTGTTTATCCAATTTTACGAGAGTCAGTCCATAAGTGACCTTACCCCCATATAAAGTCCCTACTAACGTCTATAAGTGGCTTGAACAATTTTTATAGGAACTAAAATTATTCTGTCAAATTATAAGAACGCTTTTAGATAATGATTATCGCCCAGCTTAGAAATACCAGTATACCGATGAAATTCGACACTAACAAGTTTTATACGAACTCCTCTCTATCAGATTTTATAAGGATCAGTCTAAAATATAAGGACCCCATCAAAAAATGACTAAAGCGATTTAAACAAAGTTTTATAAACATTTAAAATCGTCAAATATCGAGGAAAAAAATCATCAAAATCGTCAACTGATTTTTCGAAATCGTCGTAGCAATTTTCCTTAGATAATATACAGTGGTGGCCATGAGGTTAGCACATTTGGTATCTGTTAAATATAAAATCAAATATTTCCTATAGTTCTTAACTTTTTTAACAAATTCTTTTTTATGCGTAACACATGTCCTTCGAGGATCACGACACATTACATTTTGTTCCACTACTTTGTTGCAGATAGATTTCTTTCTTTCCAAAGTACATCTACCCCGAAAAAAATCTGGACATAAGTTTAGCACAAAATAAAAAAATCATTAAAAAATTAAAAATAAAGCAAAGAAACTGGATAATTTTATGTAATTTCACTTAAAATTTTATATTTTGTAGAATAGTTGCACATTTTGATAATATCATTTCTTCTCCTTGACATAATCTTCACCAGAACCCACTAGAAATTTCATGACATAAATTTTAACTTTCAGCCCATAAATAGGCAAAATTCTTAGGAATTTGTGTTTTATTTGTTGCACCATTTCGTTTAATATGTTCCCTATTGGATTGGGATCTAGAAATTATTCTGGGGGCTGCAAACATGTCAATCTCGCTCGCTTCCAAGAAGCTCCTCTCTGTACTTTTAACATATTTTGGGTCATTGTCGACCAAAAAACGCCATTTAACTGAACTTTTGTCCACTCATTTTTTTACTAAAATATTTAAGAGTCTATTTTGATAGTCATACTGATCCATTTGTGCATCCACCTTGCGTATAGAACCTCCACTAGCCCGGAAAACGCATCCGAATTCGTCATATTTCACCCATTGTGTTTTATGGTTTTAAATGTACACTTTGGTTGTTGCTGCATGTTTGGAGTACAGCATAATTACATTTTTCCATCAAATTTGATCCTATTAATCTTCAACTAGTATCCTCCAATCATGCAGATAAAGCTAAAGTGTTCCAGAGAAATCATATATCACAATGGGGGGAAATTTCATGGTATTCATTGCATTTTCTTGGCATGCTGTTGGTCCTATATTGATGTTGGATGCAGAAGTGGATCCGTATGACTATCAAAATAGGATCTTAAATACTTTATTAAAAAATCGGAGGACAAAGATGGCGTTTTTTGGTCGACATCGACCGTAAATATGCTAAAAGTGCTGAGATGAGCTGCTTGGAAGCGACCGGGATTGTCATGTTTGCAGTGCCCAGTATATTTTCTCGATTCCAATTCAATAGAGAACATATAACATGATATGGACCAACAAATAAAAGCAGAAATCACCAAGAATTTTGCCAATTTATGGGCTGAAATTTCTAGAGGGTTCTGGTGAAGATTATGTCCAGGAGGAGGAATGATATTATCAAAATCTGCAACTATTCCACAAAATATAAAATCTTAAGTGCAATAAGATAAATATAACCGGTTGTTTTGTTTTATTTTTAATTTTTTAATGATTTTTTAATTTTGTGCTAAACTTATGTCCAGATTTTTTTGGGGGTAGATGTACTTTGGAAAGAAAAAAATCTACATGCAACAAAGTAGTGGAACAAAATGTAATGTGTCGTGATCCTCGAAGGACATGTGTTACGCATAAAAAAGAATTTGTTAAAAAAGTTAAGAACTATAGGAAATATTTTATGTTATAGGCAACATATACCAAGTGTGCTAAAATCGTAGCCACCACTGTACATGTTTGATGGTATTTTTACGATTTTTATATTAATTATTTTAACTATTGAGAAATTTTTATCAATTTCGATAGATTTCATTATCAGTTTAATTTGGCAAAAATACTTTAAAATACCTTGTATTGAGTTCATGCAAAATAATTGGCTTATATTTACAATAGATAAAACTCTCCAATCTTGAAAAACTTTGTACCACTTATAAAGTTTTTAATTCTATGATTTGTGATATATGTATGTCTTTTGGCCAATAATTTTTTAGTTTTGGAGTCATAGACCTTTAAAGTTTATATATTTATACGCTATATCTTCTCTATTCATGAACCGATCCTGACAATATAAATTTAATTTGAAAGAGCTTTGGAATGCCTTTTCAACGAAGTATAAATATTAAAAAAATTGTAGAAAATATTTTAAGCTTTCATTTGATCTCAAAAACCTTTGAGTTCGCTTTTACATCAAATATTTGATCAATGGAAATTCTACATCTATTCTAAAACATTATAATTTAATGAAAATTAATAATGATAAAATGTATGTAGTACAAAAATCCCGTTTTAAAAAATCGTCAAATTTAGTGTTGAAATCGTCAACAGGTCATTTTTGAGACTGAAAATCGTAAAAATGACGATAAATCGTCAAATCTGGCAACAGTGCTTACAGCATTAAAAGTGGATAAGAATTAGGTTAGAAATACTATAACTTTGGATTTGTTAAATATATGGGGAATTTCATGTCAAGTGAATGAACTCAAAAAATCGATTTTGACGAAATTTGCACCAAGGTTAGTACTATAGATAGGTCAGACACAAATTTTCAGCTCTATCGGACTTAGAGGGGATCAAAGTTGGACATTTTGATCATACAGAGTTTTATACAAATAAGTGGAAATTTTCACCTATTGGTCCTAGCAAAAATTGTCCGAAGGTGTACAGATAGCTATTTCTCTATTCTTTCCATTTTTTTAAATTTAGTCCTATAATGGGATGCTAGTGGGATATCTATGAAAAAATATTTTTTAACTTAAGAATAAGATTTTTTCCAATATTTTTCCTTATTTTTTTAAATGGACGGAAGACATCGATTTTTATGGGAAGTGGGATATATATATGTATATAGTGGGCCCATGTAAAAAAAAAAAATTTTTAAAATTATAATTTTTTTGGAAACAGTGAAGAAATATCTATCTGAACATTTGTATGACCAAAATGTCCAACTTAGACCGCCTCTAAGTAAGTCAAAATCGATTTTTTGATTTGAGTCACTTGACATAAAATTGCCCATATGTATATTTCATTTAAACATTTTCTTAACCTATTTTTTCGAAATTATATAGAAGAACAAATCTATCTTCGATTTTTTTTTTAATTTTTATATTATCTGTCAACATTGCTTTCCTAGCTATCTTTAAAATTTTAGATTGGGATTCCAAATAGTTACCAAGATATGACCGAAATTGTTGAACTATATTTACCAAAAAATGTTTAATCGCTGATGGAGAACTGAGGACACTTTCAAAAATTTTATTTTATTTTTCTCGTATTCAGTACAGTAATAGGCTTGGGAGGTATTCTTACAAAATAATTGAGTGTTACATAGGGTGATCGATTATTCGACATTTTCCAAAAACCGGTTTTCGAATAGTTCGAATAGTTGACATTTAAAAAAAACCGGTTGATTTTTTTCAAATTCAGAAAAAACCGGTTAACCGGTTTTTCATTATAAATAAAAAAAATATATTTTAATTTGAAAAACTTAATGTTTATGTTTAAATTTGATTAATAAAACATGGCCCGAAATGATTTTTAACAGTTTAAAAGATTATAACTTTAGATCTAGTCGTCTGATTTAAATTATTTCTTTAATATAAAAAAATTAGGAAAAAAGTGGGACACTTCTGTTAAACATAAGGTACTATGTAATCCAAGCTTATTTTAAAAGCCCTATTTAGGAAATTTGCATATGCATTCCAACACTTCAGCCGTAAATTAATTATTGTAATTGGAATATAATCTTAAGATTGATAAAATTTTATGAAACAGTTATCAATTTTACAAATAAATTTTTTTAATTAATTAGGAAAATCAAAAAAGTTTAACCAAAGGAGCTGTAGAAAAATATACGCTAGTTCCTCGAATCGAATATTTTTAAAATTTAGACGGGCTGCATTATTATTTACTTAAAAATTTAATTTAAATAATCTTTGAATACAAAGCAAATAAAAGTATTTGAAACCGGGTTTTAAAAAGTAAAAAAACCGGGTTATTAGATATTCGAAAAATCAACATTAAGAAAAAACCGACACTTGTAAAGCAAAAAAAACCGGTTTTAAAACCGGTCGAAAAATCGAGTCGATCACCCTAGTGTTACATGACTCTCAGTGAGTGTAGGATATTTCAAATTCGTTCAACTTAGTATTATTCTAAGTATCACTTCTTAAAGAATATTGAATTGTTTTATATTGTATTATTGTAAAATACTTGTCTGTCTGATATACCGTCCGTCTGTTCAATTCTTAGTCTGTCTCCGCGTCTACATGTAGTATTTATGTCTGTCAGCGTATTTAACATATGAGTACTTACTATACTAAAATACTACTCAATTGTTGTAGTTGGTTGTATTTTGTTTTCTTCTTCTTCTTAAAGTTCTACCAAAGCTTTAAATTGTTAAATGTCGATAATGTTTTTTTTTTTTTTTTTTGTATTCAGTTCGCATTATTGGTAAACATTTTCTTTTATTTATACCATTGTTTTGGTTTGGGCAGCCAGAAACAGAGAAGACTACATCCAACATCTTCTGTAAATACAACATGTATTTTACTTAAGTCTTCGGACAAGTGTAAATTTTATGTTAAAGTTTTTTATATTTAATCTTGATTCAATGTCGATCAAGATTCATTCCTTTATAGGAGTCTTGTTGTTGTTGTTCTTTATTTTCATGCGAGTAGTTGTTGTAAAAGTTTATACCGGAAAGAGTATTCATTTTTGTGATTTCCGCTGGATTATAAGTTTGTATTTTAAACTTATTTTATACAATATAGTATTTTTTTTAAAAAAACAATAGTTGGTAAAAGTTGTTACGCGTGTGGTAGTGTGATGTTGAAATTTATGGCATTAATTTTTCTTTTGTTTTTTAAGGAAATTGTATAATTTGATTAAATGTTTTTTAGCCTTAAGTATTAAGAGAAAGTGTTGTTTTAAATTATGGCTTATTTATAGTATATAATCATTTTGTTGTTTTCAGTTTGAAAAGGTTTAAATTATTAGGAGGTTTGAGAACAAAATATTTTTGGGATTTTTTTTTTTTTTTAACTAAAGGAAGTAATTTAATTGGGGTTTACTAAGACGTTAATATGTCAAATTTATAAATTTAAGTTTTCTCTAATTTTGGGACCACAGATTTTCATAATTTCTAGATTGGAGCATTCACTCGATATTATGTTTTTGGATAAAAATAGAGTTTCATGACAAATTAAAGAGATCACAGATTTGCATTATCTTCTCAAATTGATTTTAGATTTAAAATGGAATAGATTACATATAGAAATTTGATGTTATAATGGTTTTATGTAAAGTGGGCGTAAAAAGGGGTGTGGTATCTAGATAAAATCTCTTTAAAAATGATTTGCCAATGTTCCTCAAAAATTCGAATTTAACTTAAGTTTTGTTCTGTAGAAATAATGTTTATATTATTGTTAAGAAGTAATGTTGTTCAAAAGAAGATATTTTGTTATTTTAAAAAGAGTTGAATTGGAATTTTCAACTAAAAATGTTCAATCTTGCAGCTTCCATTAATAGATAACATTTACTATCTCGGCCTTCTTTGAAATTAAAAACAAAATAATAATAAAATTAAAAGAAAACAAAGTATTACTTCCGTGCAAAATTTGTACAAATTTCACTTGTTCTTATCTATCAAACTCCTCTATACAGCTGGTGTAATTTCAAATTTTCCAATCAATAAAATGTTTGATAAATGGCTAAGAACGACCAACCTTAAAATTTCTTAACCTTAATGTACCTGTAATCTTCTTCCGGTTTGACCACACAAAAATTTTCCTATTTAACCCTATTTACTAACAAACGGTTAAAAACAACGCGCTCGCGCCATTATCAACAACAAGACAGCAGCAGTCAAGGAAGCTCATAAGGATTCCCATAAAAATTAAGAGTTTATAGCAGATTTTCAATATTTACTAACTAGCGACAGCATCCCGCTTACTTACTTAACGGCCAAACAAACAAACAAACAAACATTTAGTAAGATTCAAAAGGACTCTAACATGTCCTTTAGCTTGCTGTTTATCTTAGAAGGCGGCATTTTTACTTTTATGATTTGTTTGTAATTACACCGGTAAATAAGAAGCACTTGCACTTGTTATCTTGTGTTCTTTTCTTGTCTGTTTTTATTTATCAAGAGACGAGACAATTTATAGAGTAAATTACAAAGTGTCGCATGTCTTTCAATATTTTTTATTTGAGTTTGAGTGTGTGTTTAACTGTTTCAATTGTTGCATTTCAAAAACTTGTCCTTTAAAAGGATAACAACAAGTGTTTTTCTTTATTGTTGTTGCTTTTGCGTTCTATTTTTAGTTTGTTTGTTGTCAATATTTAAATATTTTTATTTTTGTTTGTCAACTTTTAAAGAGTTTTTTTGTCGTTTGTTAAATTACCGTTTTGTTGGTTTAGCAATTAATAAAAATAATTTTTGAAACTTTGTGTTTTGTACCGCTAAGTAAATGTAACAATAAATCATTTAATTGATATTCATATAAAAAATAATTTTGGGTCTAGACTATAGTTTTGCATGAAAGTAGCGAAGATTAATAATTGTCATTAACTAATTTTAAGTGGACATATGAAAAGGCAAGGAAGTAATGGTTGAACTTAGAAAACCCCAGATTTTATTATTTACATAAGTAGTTAAACATTAAAATTATACTTTTATCCTTTCGTAGAAAATATGTTTAAATGCAGAAAGGTATTTTTTCAGATTTTAAAAATAATCGTGGGGTTTTATCTAATCCTTTAATTTTAAAATGAAACGGGGTTTGACTATTTTCATCAATTGAAAGGTTTAAGATAATATGTAATCTTACTACGTAACCCAGATAAAAAAGTACTGAGCCAATTCGTAAAAATTTAACATCCCGATATGTTAAAGTAGATTGGACGACAATGATACATTCGGCTATATTTGATCGTAATTCCCTTAAAGTAATATTTATATCATCATTTGATGTTACTTCTATAATATTTCTTTTTTCTTCAAAAACAAAGAAAAACAAGTAAGAAATTATAATATATATAATATCTACACCAGTTATAAAAAAATGTGATTTAGTGTTCATAACAAAGCTTTTAAGTGGAATTGTACCTTGCCTCAGATATACTTAAGCCATTTATTGTTGAATAAAATTGTGTACATTTAAGTCATATTTTGAAAGGGGGCTTTGTATGGGGGCTAGGGTCAAATGAGGTCCTATCATCAGAAAATTCATCAAGGTCAGTTTTTTGTCGAGATACGAGTATGTTAAACATAACTACGAACTTAAAAGCCCTATTCGGGGGGTTCAGTTGTATGGGGGCAAGGTGAAATAATGGACCAATGTTAACCATTTTCAATAGCATTCGTCTCTAGTACAATAGAAGATCATGTACCAAATTTCATGGAATTACCAAAATTGCGACCTGTAGTTTGATTACATGGTTTACAGACGAACGGACATATCTAAATCAACTCTGAAAATGATTCTAAGCCGATTGATATACTTTAAGTATACTTTATTAAGTGGGTATAGGACCAATATTATTGTGCGTTACAAACATCAGATCATGTACCAAATTTCTTTGAATTATCTTAAAAATTGCGACATGTTGTTTGATTACAAGGTTTACAAGCCCTTTTCGAGGGTTCAGTTGTATGGGGGCTAGGTGAAATAATGGACCGATCATAACCATTTTCAAAAGGCTTCGTCCCGACAATAGAAGATCATGTATCATGGAATTACCTTCAAAATTGCGACCTGTAGTTTGATTACAAGGTTTACATGGTTGGACAGACGGACATATCTAAATTAACTCAGAAAATGATTCTTAGAAAATTATTTAAGTGGGTATAGGACCAATATTATTGTGCGCTACAAACATCTGCACAAACCCTCCCCACTAAAGTGGTGTAGGGTATAACAAGGTAATTTTTCTTACCCGTTTCCTCATTTTGTACAATATGATTTTTTCAAATTATTGATCACTTGTAGATTCCGCGCTAAAAGAACTGTTCATCTTTTGAGGCCTCGAATGAATCAAACCAATTTCTGAGACCCTATTCTGAAGAAAAGTATATTCTATATGCGTTATGCATCGATCAAAACAACTATTAGTGGAACGGAAAAGGTCTTGACCATATAAGGGTTTGAGGCCAAACATCTTAAAAATGTCTGTATAGTTTTGAACAGATATTGTAGCATTTGGCCAAGCGTTGTCTGGCCGCATGTTCTAGTCATTATTTGGCTTAGTAATCGGAATCAGTAGCATTTGATACAGTTTCCCTATGATGCATCATGATGGTCTGGCCAGATTTCATAAGTTATATATAGGTCTCTTTAGGCCCCACTAACTACAGAGCATTGCCTAAGTGCTACTGATATTGTGGCATTGGCGTCTATTCGGCTATTGGACCTACATATATCACATAAGATTTCTGACGCTTCGATATATCGTAGGTTAATGACTCCATTTTTCATCGCAAGCAATGATTCGGTGCAAAAGTTATTTCCTTTATTAGCGTTTAGGTAATATTTGGGCACATTTAGATCTTTCAAGGCACATTGGCTTCAATTCGTATCGAATTTCACAACTTTTGAATAAATTCCGCTGCCAGCAAATCTTTGGAAATTGGTGCTTGCCCAGCAAAAATAAAACGAAGTACTTCCAAAAAAAGAGCATTAAAAATACTTCCTGAGAATGACTTCAGAAGTAGTGAATTTGGAATCAAATAAAAAGGAAATCCCTCCTATGACAAGCCTGTGTTAAAATCATCACTTCATTAGGTCTTTTTCAGTACTTCCTTGGAGTAAATTCTACTTCTTTTTCGCATCTTTGGAAGTTCTTTTTTTGCTGGGCGTAAGTGAAAATAATCCATGCCTAATATATACGAAAAATGTCGTACATTGTACGAAATGCACCACGAAGAAATTGTTTCGTAATATATACGAAATTATACAAAATAGTTGAGAATGATGCAAAATAATTCGTTTTTACGAAATATATTTTAAATTACATTAATTGTAAAATATAAATTTTTAATAAAAATGTTGAAATTTACGAAAACATTTCTCACACATGAAGGTGAGAAGTTTACAATTTCTACACTGAAAATAATCCATGCTTAACTTTACGAAAAAAAATTTCGTAACTACTTTTTTCGTAATATATACGAAAATTTCGTGTATAATACGAAATATTGTTTAATCAACCCCTTTTCTAATTTTACGAAAGTACGAAAACCTGTCGTAATATCTTTTTTCGTATATATTAAGAAACTTTGTTTTCTTTTACAAAAATAATTTCGTTAAGACATGTAATATTTAACGAAAGTAACGAATTCTTTTCGTAACAAAATTAATTAGTAATATACAAGAATTATTTTTGATTTCACAAAAAAGATATTTTGTAACGATTTTTTTTTTTTTGTTATTTTAAGGGAGTTAAACGCAATTTTAATATGTTTTTTTAAAAAACATAAAAAATTAGTTTTTTTTTAATTCGCAATCTTTTTCTAAATTTACAATAATTATTTTAAAAGAACTAAAATATTTATGTCTTTAAAAAAAATCGTAAAATGAACAAATGTTTTTCTAAAATTATATAAAATTATTTTGCATTTTACTAAAATATTTCGTACAATTTCATATATATTACGAAAGAATTTCGTGGTGCGAAACCACGAAGCATTTCGTACAATGTACAACATTTTTCGTGTATATTAGGCATGGATTATTTTCAGTGTACAATATAATATTTGGACCCTATTCTGGACACTGATGGATGGTGGAGTCGCTTAAGCTAAATATTTTCAACAACAACAATATGTAGCTTAATTTTTATATGTTGTTTTTTAATACAATTGAACTTAACGACTGAAAACAACCACATCATGCTTAAAATTTTTATTAAAAACAAAACTTAAAATTTTAAAAAAAAATTTTAAAATAATATTTAAAAAAATTATGACTTCGTGTAAAATTACATACTTAATGTTTCCATTTTGTTTTAAACTATTTAGGGCTATGTCTGATTTATAGCCGCATAAATCTAAAATTATCAATATTGAAAATCCTTTATTATTTACAACATTATTTCTTCTGCTTAAATGGACATAATTGTCTCTATTAAAATCTCATCGATTTCAAAATAAACATTTGATCAGAATATTGATTTCCAGAAACTAACATAAAGAACTTCATCCTTTTTTTTTCTTCGTGATTTTAAACAATAAAACATTTTTACAACAATGTTAATGATGACAGACAAAAATTACAAATAAGACGTAAATGAGAACGGGGATCATTTCAGTATCGTAATATTTTGATCGGCTGCACAATAAAACGCCTACAGAGACGTATGAGGACAACATGACATTTATGTTTATATAGTAGAGAACTCAATAAATTTCGAAACTAGAACAGAGAGGGTTTACACGGAAAACGCCCTATTAAGACTACCGAAAATAAAGAAAGATTTCATTAAATCAAATAAATAATAATAAAAAAACAGGCAACACAAAGAAAAATATTGTATAAATTTCCATTTCAGTTGACTTTTTGTTTGCAACATTAAAATTTATACAAGAAGAACACAAGTGCTTGTGTGTGTTTATAAAAAAAGAGTAATCAAATTGTATAAATTTATTACAAATATTTATTGAACTTGTTGAAATGCGCCTAAGCACAGACAAAAGAAACAGAATTGAAAAGAATACCTGTCGAGCTAAAGAAAAGATTCTAGGAATTTGAAATAAAAGATTTCAACAAGGAGGGAGTATAAAAAGAGAATAGAATGATGCGCATCTAGAGTTGAGTGGGTATCATAATAAAAGGATTCAAATATTTACAAGCGATTATGATCATTGTCATCAATTGGGTGTGTACTTGTATGTTGTATAAAAGTATGTGCGTTGTAAAACTCTTTCAATATTTCTCTCATAAATGAAAACAGAAAAGATTTCATTTAATAAATACTTAATTTTTCTATAGAATTCGTTTAAGGACATTGAGGATCATTAAGGACAAAGGATTTTTAGAAATTTCTTAAACGCGCACTTGAGTTTGGTTACAAAACAACTCTTCCTTTGATCACACAAACAATAGACACTTGTGTCTTCTTCCAATAATGATTTACATCTTTCAGGATCACTTTTGTCTCTTCTATGTGCTTGTGTATCCTTTCATTTCGTTATTTTATCGTTTTAACATCAGTAATTTATTCATATTCATATTTCAATACAATTCTTAAAATGTTCTTCTTAATGTTGTGTAACAAATTAGTTAAAAGGTTTCCTATTCTTTCATTCTTAGTTACAAGTACATTCCATAAATATTACTTTTTTGGTTATTTTTCATAACGTTCAATACTTGAGGGAATTCATTTGTATTGTATCCTTTACCATTTCGGTATTTTATCGTTGCCATCAGTAATTTATTTATATTCATATTTCTTAAAATGTTTCTTTTTTATTATTTATTCTTAATGTTGTGTAACAAATTATTCAAAAAAAAGGTTTAGTATTCTATTCTTGCCCATATTTAGTTACGAGTACACTAAAGTTAATTAAGACTCCATCTAGTCTTTACATTCCTTAACTATTTTGTCAATTCATTATGGATACCCAGCAGGACATTTATCCATAGATAAATATAAATGTCTTCACTTTGTGCGATCAAGTATTAAATATGATAATGTACAGCAGCAGATGAAGAGAACGGTTTAAATCGTTTATTAAATTTGAAAAATTATGAGTAGCATGCTTTTGTCGTACTTCTTTTTTTATTTTTGTGGTAGATAAGAAAAAAATATATTGTTAACATATTTTCGATGGGGTTCTCAAATTTTAATGGATTTAATGATTAGTTTACCGAAGAAATTTACACATGCTCCAACTTTAACTCGGCTCTCCAATTGCTTGCTGAATTTTTTAAAACCTCTACTTGTTTGACTTATAATATTAACTTCCGGGAAATATTTTTTATTAATATCTTTATTATTCAAAATTAAAAATATATAGAATTTTTGATTCAATTTATCCAAAAAAAATTATTTATACAAAATTTTATCGAAAATTTCCCTTAAATCGAAAAATTATCGAAATTGTCTAAATAGAAAATTTATTCAAAATTTCCTTTATAGAAAATTTATTGAAAAATTATTTAGGTTATGTTGATAGGAGTATGTATGTATAGTATTAATCCGAAAAAATACTTCTAGGCCACTATCTGGCCTCTTGTAAGTTATTTTTCATGAAAAATATTTTTTGGAAAAAACAAAAACCTTAAATAGTGTTTACTGAATGTTTTATCGTCCGATGTTTAGAAACTTAGTATCCTGGACGGAACTTCTAATAATTTTCAAATCAGTGTTCGTGAGGGATGTTATATCCGGAATAATATAACTCCCAAGATATTTGGATCTTATCGAAAGCCCAACAATGTCAGAGAAAGTGCTTCAGAATTGTATGCTCTACATTCCTCTCTATATGCTCTACATTCGCCAGAATCCACACGTCCAATTTTGTATAGCTGTGCCGTAATCCTCTGTGTCCACTCAGAATATGTGACAACATACTAACCTTAGACTTGATCATTTTGATAAGGCTTCTTGTCCTGCTCTCGTTAGGGTCACCCACCGTTTCACTAATTTAATTCAACTCTCGTTGCGTCGAATGGTTTTGCGTTCGTCAGGTTAAATAACTCGAGATCCCTTCCTTTTAAAGTCAGCACATTTGCTCTCCCGAGTGGCCAGGAGGACAGCGTTTTAAGTTTAAAAAAATCTATGAAAAGAGAAATTTACCGAAAACTTTATTAAATGTGATTTTCATCGAAAAATTTCTATAAAAAGAATTAATTAATTGAACATTTTCTATAAAAGCAGGAAATTATCGAAAATTGTCTTTAAAATTTAACTGAAATTTTCTATAAAATGAGAAATTCATGAAAATTTTTTATAAAAAAAACTCATCGAAATTTTTATATAAAATTTTAAATTCTTCGAAAATTTTCTGTGAAAAGAGCAATTCATCAAAAATGTTTTTAAAAAAAGTAATTCTTCAAAAAATGTATATAAAAAGAGAAATACATCGATAATTTTCAATTAAAAAAGAATTCCCTCTTAAATTTTTTATAAATAGCAATTCATCAAAAAGATTTATAAAAAGAGAAATTCTTCGAAAAAAGAAACTTAAAAAAAAAAATTTTTAAATAAAAAAATTATCGAAAATTTTATAAAAAAAAAAAAGTAAAATTTATAGAAATTTTCTTTGAATAGAAAGTTTTAGTAAATTCTTTCTATAAATAGAAATTTCAATACTAGTGATGCGCGGTCCGAGTTGAAGGAAAATAATGAACCAAGCCATGTGAACCCTACACTTAAAGATCTATATACCCATCAATTTTTAAAATAATCGGTTTAGCGGTTTAGATATAATTGATTAAAAATTAAAACGTCGTCGCCATCTGACGGACAAATTTAAAACTTTACAGGAATACTTCGATCTCTGGAACATATATTTGAAGTTTTGTCCCAACAGGTGGCATTACTCTTTTATTTATATACATTTTCTATAAAAGAAAATAAATGTATGAACATTATTAATCAAAATTTTTTTTCGAAAATTGTTTATGGAATAGATGGAAAATTTTCTATAAAGAGAAGATTTGTTGAAAATTTTATATCAAGCGAGAAGTGGTTGGAAATTTTCTATAAAAAGAAAAATTTTTTTAAATTTTCTATAAAATTTATGGGAAGTTATCTATAAAAAAATTCGTGTAAATTTTGTATAAAAAGATAATTTATCGAAAAGTTTTTGAAATAAGAAAATTTATTGAAAATTTAATAAAATTTTAAATTGAGAACATTATTTTTATTATTTCTATAGAAACAAAATTAATCGAAAATTTTTTATGAACAATTTTTATTAAATTTGTAAAAATTTTTCAATAAAAAGAAATTTTGTGAAAAAGTTTCTATAAAACGAAAATAATTTTTTTATAAAAAAAAATTTAAATTATTTCTATAAAAAGAAAAATGATTGAAAATTTTAAAATGTTATCTTTTATTCTCTATAAAATTAAAATTCATGAGCATTTAAAGTAGTGATAAATTAAACATCTTCCTTTATTTTCATTATTATGCAATTTTCATGCATTTCATGTTATTTCTTTAACACTCAATAACAATATACTTTTGTGGTTCTTTTCACACCTAATTATTGATTGTCATATTTTATAAACCAATCAATAGAAAGAAGTTCCACAGCTTTTAACATATTTAAAACTTACATTTGCTTAACAATTTAACTTTATCTTTAAAAAAAATCCGCAATCCCATAAAATTCCTACCAATCAGATATTAGACATTAACAACTTAAAAACAATATTATATGAGTGCTTATGACATTTTTGCATGGGTGTATATAGACAATAATCTAGTAAAATACCTGCAAATATGAACAATCTTAATATGGTTAAAAGTAGATTTTAAACAATTTTATTAAAACCAATACCACCACTTCTATCACTCACTCTTTATCGGTGAAATTTAATTTATATTTTATTAGATTTTGCAAAAATTGATACTAAAACTACTTAAAACTCGATCTTATATTAGTGATAATTTCAATATTGACATTGAAAATGCAAAACGAAAAATAGAAACATTTCTTAATGAATGCAAGTCACAAATGTAACATGAAGTAAGAAAAAACTCTGAAAATGAAATAAATTTGTAAATTTATGCCGATATTAATTTAAATGCATACAAACACCATTTAGAAGAATCTGTTGCACTTTGAATGTCTGTATTTTTGCTTACTACTACTGCTAAGTAAGATGTTAAAGCTTCTGCTCCTGATGATGCTATGGCTGCTGCCACAGATTCCATTTACTAAACATTTGCAATAATCATGATTTTTTTGAGTTTTGTTTTTTTTTTTTCCTCAAGTCCTCAACTTGTCTGTTTTAGTTTTTAATGTATGTAAGAAAAAAATAATAACAACAAAATTTAATATAAAGTTTGTAATCAAATCTTGCTTAAAAACACAGACACTCTGACAGTTGTCTGAAATAGTAAAACGATTAGCTCGGCTAGTTGTATGTAGCATGCTGCAGGCTTGTAGCCATTCAGACGGCATCAGTAGTACGCATTCAAAATCTGAATCTGAACATTTTGCACTCAGCACACTATAATTTTGAATGAAATATTGTGTCAAGCCGAACAAGAGAAAAACATCATGAAGTCCGTTGTGGCTTCTACTTTTATTTAATAATCGAATGCAAAATGCGGGCAAAAGTTTAGATTTTTGTTGTTGTTTTCACAAGCACTTTTGACTAATCAAATAATAATTAACATTAAAGCTAAGAAACAGATCTAGAAGTCAAAGAAATATGAAATTGTTAAGGTTGACTTAAAGGTTCGCTATTTAATAAATTTACCATAAATTTTCACTTTAAAATATTCTTTTAAATTCGTTTTTCGATAAATTTCTCTTTTTTACGGATATTATTCGATAACTTAATTCTTTTTTTATTTTTTGATGAATTTCTCTTTTTAGAAAATTTTTGATAATTTTTTTTATAGAAAACGTTTCTGATAAATTTAATTTTTTATATAAAATTTTCGATAAATTTCACTTTTTAAAGAAAAATTTCTTTTACAGAAAATTTTTATATAATTCCTATGGAAGGTGCCAAGACCGTCCGTTTTTTCTCTAAATGTTCACATGAATGTCATAATTCTTCATGAAGATTCTAGCTGTAATAGTTTCTCAGATATACGAATTTTTCTATTTAATTCATATGGGGGCTCCAAGACCCCATCCCCTCAGATGAAAGTCCGCCATTTTTTCTCCAAAATTTTCAGATGAATATTAAAGTTTTTCATGCAAAACTAGAAGAATATAGTTCTATTAGTTTCCGAAATAAACGAATTTTTCTATTTAATTCATATGGGAGGTGCCGCTCCCCTCAATGGAAGTCCGCCAATTTTTAGGTCAATTTCTTTTTCTTATAGATAATTTTAATAGAAATCTTTTCTTTTTATAGAAGTTTTTCCTGAAAAATTTTTTCGATAAAGTTTCTTTTTATAGACTCATTTCAACATTTTACAGAAAACCTTTTTCCATAAAGTTTTATTTATAGAACAACATTTTCTGTAAAATTTTTTCTTATGAAAAATATTTTCTATAATTTTTTTATAGAAATTTTTGTTAAATTTGTTTTTATAGAACATTTTTAATCAACTATCTTTTTGTAAAAATTTTTCGTTAATTTTTTTTGGAAAATTTTTGATCAATTATCTTCTTTTAGAACATTTTTAATAAGTTTTCTTTTTATATCAAAATATTTATGATTAATTTTTTATGGAAAAAACTTATCGATAAATTAAATTTTATAGAAAATTTAAAAAAAATTTGCTTTTTATGAAAAATTTTCTAAATACCAGAAATTTTTGTAAAATTAATTTTTCATAAAAACAGTTTTAAAAATGTTTCCGAAGGTTCTGTTAAAATTTTTTTTAGAAAAACATTTTCAATAAATATTCGTTTTATAGAGAATTTTCAAAAAATCAAAGATTATGAATAAATTTAAAAAAAAATATTTTTTCATAAAAACTCTTCCAAAAAGTTCTGTTTTTTAAAAAAAATTTGAATAATCTTCTCCAAACTTTTATTTCCAACAACAAATACATGCTATAGTGGAGTTCCCCACACTGAAAATAATCCATGCTCAACTTTACGAACAAAAAAATCGTAACTTCTATTTTCGTAATATTGACATAAATTTCGTGTATAATACGAAATATTAATTAATAAAACCCTTTTCTATTTTTACGAAAGTACGAAAACCTTTCGTAATATTTTTTTCTTTAATTTTAGCGAAATTAAATATAATAATATTAATTAAATTATCATTAAATAAAACTACATTTTTATAAAATTTAAGAAAAAGTATAATATTATTCGCGAATTGTTTTCATAAAAAAAAATTAAAAATTCGCGTGGAGAATAATTTTGAACTAAAATTAGAAAAAATATTTTAAAATGAACAAAAATATTTGCATAAATTAATATTTGGTAAATTTTACCATATTTGTTCAAAATTCACTTTTTTCAATTTATGTAGATTAATTTTTCCAAGATTATTTTGCATTATACTAAAATATTTCGTACAATTTCGTATATATTACGAAAGAATTTCATGGTGCGAAACAACGAACGATTCGTACAATGTACGACATTTCTCGTATATATTAGGCATGGATTTTTTTCAGTGCATCAACGGTAAATGCTGCGAAATGATAAACTCGTGTGAGAATTTTTACAAAACCATTCGAGAAATTTTAGTTTTTTTTTTTCGCTGCTGATGCTGTTATATCTTTATTTAATTTTTTTTCAACTAGCGGCTTCAGTTGGCTTAAAGATCAAAAAACCATTGGGATGATGATGGCTCAAGTTAAATCCAAAACATAATTAAGTCATTATTATAAAAGTCGCACAAACAGAAATATTTCTAAATGGAGCAAAAAGGGGGGAAAAGTAAACTAGAGTGGCACACTAACATCCATGCACACACTTACATATCATAAATTCATACAAGTTACATTTAGCATGTTACTTGGACTTGGTAGTGTGGCTTGGTTGTGCACCCAACCAAGTATCATCTTCAGCTTTATCATCATTATGATTTTAATTTCAATTCAGATTTTTCTGAGAGACTTTATCCCTGTGCTATAGTCTTTGGCTTGTTGTGTCATAAAGTATGTTTATTTAAAACTCAATTCTTGTAAACATTTTAAAACTGGCCACATCCCATTAGTACGTAACTCCTCTTACGTGTGTGTTTTGCTCTGAAATTTGTATGATAATCATTGCAATTTATTATTTTTCTCGTCTTTTACGACATTTATGTCACATTTTAATTTTCTTTTTTCTTTCCACACGTTTTGTGTAGCCCAGCCAATAATCTCTTAATTATTTTTTAATAATTATATTAAGTTTTTGTATGTTAATTTTTGTTGTTTTTTAGCACAAATTTAAAATTTGTTAAAAACACTTTGGTTGTTGAAAGCATCATCAAAATAAGTTTTTTTATAAATGGGTCATTATATGTATTAAAAAACCACATATAATTATTTATTATAATGATTTTTTTTTTAAATTTTCGACCATTTTTCAGTATTAAAGTTTAATTAAAAGTCTAGACTGAAATATTAATTGAATTTTTGGTTAATTTTGGCTTCTGTTGAGGTCATATGGCGCAAAGAATCTGAATTCAGTAGCTTTTTTTGGATCCGGATACAAAATAAAATTCTTTAGTTTATTTTGACAATTATTAAGCTTCCGTTAAGGTCATGGGACAATATTTTTTAACTATTAATTTACAACGTTTTGATTGCGGGAATTGTAGATATAAATATATTTAAATTACATGTAAACAAATGAATGTTTCAAGGAAATTATGAAAAAACAAAC